>NW_024104570.1:4704-21088 GCF_003945595.2 Pipra filicauda | reverse complement strand
AAAGCCCAGAAATGTCATAATGGTGCAGGTCTCCTCATGGCACTGACCTCATAAAGTCCAGACATGTCATAATGCTGCAGGCCTCCTCATGGCACTGACCTCATAACGCCCAGACATGTCATAATGGTTCAGGCCTCATAAAAACACTGATTTGATAAAGCCCAGACACGACATAATGGTGCAGGCCTCGTCATGGCACTGACCTCATATAGCCCAGACACGTCATAATGGTGCAGGCCTCATCACCACACTGACGTCATAAAGTCCAGACATGTCATAATGGTGCAGGTCTCATTATAACAGCGACCTCATAAAGCCCAGAAATGTCATAATGGTGCAGGCCTCATCATCACAGTGACATAAAAAAAGGTCAGACAAGTCATAATGGTGCAGGTCTCGTCATAGCGCCGACCTCATATAGCCCATACACGTCATAATGGTGCAGGCCTCATCATCACACTGACCTCATAAAGCCCAGCCATGTCTTAGTAGTGCAGGCCTCCTCATGGCACTGACCTCATAAAGCCCAGTCACCTCATTATGGTGCAGGCCTCATAATCACATTGACCTCATAAAGCCCAGAGACGTCATAAAGGTGCAGGCCTCATCATCACACTGACCTCATAAAGCCCAGACATGTCATAATTGTGCAGGCCTCATCATCACACTGACCTCATAAAGCCCAGACATGTCATAATGGTGCAGGCCTCATCATCACATTGACATCGTAAAGCCCAGACATGTCATAATGGTGCAGGTCTCATAATCACAGTGACCTCATAAAGCCCAGACATGTCATAATGGTGCAGGCCTAATCATCACACTGACCTCATAAAGCCTAGACACCTGATAACGGTGGAGCCCTCATCATCACAGTGACCTCATAAAGCCCAGACACATCATAATGGTGCAAGTCTCTTCATAACACAGACCTCATAAAGCCCAGACATGTCATAATGGTGCAGGCCTCCTCATGGCACTGACCTCATAAAGCCCAGACATGTCATAATGGTGCAGGCCTCATCATCACACTGACCTCATAAAGCCCAGACACCTGATAACGGTGGAGCCCTCATCCTCACAGTGACCTCATAAAGCCCAGACACATCATAATGGTGCGAGACTCATCATGGCACTGACCTCATAAAGCCTACACATGTCATAATGGTGCAGGCCTCCTCATGGCACTGACCTCATAAAGCCCAGACACCTCATTATGGTACAGGTCTCATAATCACATTGACCTTAAAAAGCCCAGACACGTCATAAAGGTGCTGGCCTCATCATCACACTGACCTCATAAAGCCCAGACATGTCATAATGGTGCAGGTCTCCTCATGGCACTGACCTCATAAAGTCAAGACATGTCATAATGGTGCAGGCCTCTTCATGGCACTGACCTCATAACGCCCAGACATGTCATAATGGTTCAGGCCTCATAAAAACACTGATTTGATAAAGCCCAGACACGTCATAATGGTGCAGGCCTCGTCATAGCACCGACCTCATATAGCCCAGACACGTCATAATGGTGCAGGCCTCATCACTACACTGACGTCATAAATTCCAGACATGTCATAATGGTGCAGGTCTCATTATAAAAGTGACCTCATAAAGCCCAGAAATGTCATAATGGTGCAGGCCTCATCATCACACTGACCTCATAAAGCCCAGACATGTCATAATGGTGCAGGCCTCATCATCACACTGACCTCATAAAGCCCAGACATGTCATAATGGTGCCGGTCTCATCATGGCACTGACCTCAAAAAGCCTACACATGTCATAATGGTGCAGGCCTCCTCATGGCACTGACCTCATAAAGCCCAGACACCTCATTATGGTGCAGGCCTCATAATCACATTGACCTCATAAACCCCAGAGACATCATAAAGGTGCAGGCCTCATCATCACACTGACCTCATAAAGCCCAGACATGTCATAATGGTGCAGGCCTCATCAGCACACTGACCTCATAAAGCCCAGACACCTCATAATGGTGCAGGCCTCACCATCACAGTGACCTCATAAAGCCCAGACATGTCATAATGGTGCAGGCCTCCTCATGGCACTGACCTCATAAAGCCCAGACATGTCATAATGGTGCAGGGTATCCCCTGGCACTGACCTCATAAAGTCAGGACACCCCCCCCCAACCCCCCCCCCCTGTTCATCATGGTGCAGGCCTCCTCATGGCACTGACTCATAAATTCCCAGGGACATGTCATAATGGTGCACGCCTAATCATCACCACTGACCTCATTAAATTCCCAGACCTGTCATAATGGTGCAGGACTCATCATCACATTGACATCGTAAAGCCCAGACATGTCATAATGGTGCAGGCCTCATCGTCACAGTGACATAAAAAAAGGTCAGACATGTCATAATGGTGCAGATCTCGTCATAGCGCCGACCTCATATAGCCCAGACACGTCATAATGGTGCAGGCCTCATCATCACAGTGACCTGATAAAGCCCAGACACCTCATAACGGTGCAGGTCTCCTCAAGGCACTGTCCTCATATAGACCAGACATGTCATAATGGTGCAGGCCTCATCATCACACTAACCTCATAAAGCCCAGGCACCTCATAATGGTGCAGGACTCACGATCACACTGATGTCATAAAGCCCAGCCATGTCTTAGTGGTGCAGGCCTTATCATGGCACTGACCTCATAAAGCCCAGACATGCCATAATGGTGCAGGCCGCCTCATGGCACTGACCTCATAACGCCCAGACGTCATACTGGTTCAGGTCCCATCACCGCACTGATTTGAAAAAGCCCAGACATGTCATAATGGTGCAGGCCTCGTCATGACACAGACCTCATATAGCCCAGAAATCTCACAATGGTGCAGGCCTCATCATCACAGTGACTTCATAAAGCCCAGACACCTCATAATGGTGCAGGCCTCGTCATGGCACAGACCTCAAAAAGCCCAGACATGTCATAATGGTGCAGGCCTCCTCATGCAACTGACCTCATAAAGCCCAGACATGTCATAATGGTGCAGGCCGCATCATGGCACTGACCTCATAAAGCCCAGATACGTCATAATGGTGCAGGCCTCATCATCACACTGACCTCATAAAGCCGAGACATGTCATAATGGTACAGGCCTCATCATCACACTGACCTCATAAAGCCCAGACATGTCATAATGGTGCAGGCCTCATCATCACACTGACCTCATAAAGCCCAGACATGTTATAATGGTGCAGGTCTCCTCATGGCACTGACCTCATAAAGTCAAGACATGTCATAATGGAGCAGGCCTCTTCATGGCACTGACCTCATAACGCCCAGACATGTCATAATGGTTCAGGCCTCATAAAAACACTGATTTGATAAAGCCCAGACACGTCATAATGGTGCAGGCCTCGTCATAGCACCGACCTCATATAGCCCAGACACGTCATAATGGTGCAGGCCTCATCACTACACTGACGTCATAAATTCCAGACATGTCATAATGGTGCAGGTCTCATTATAAAAGTGACCTCATAAAGCCCAGAAATGTCATAATGGTGCAGGCCTCATCATCACACTGACCTCATAAAGCCCAGACATGTCATAATGGTGCAGGCCTCATCATCACACTGACCTCATAAAGCCCAGACATGTCATAATGGTGCCGGTCTCACCATGGCACTGACCTCATAAAGCCTACACATGTCATAATGGTGCAGGCCTCCTCATGGCACTGACCTCATAAAGCCCAGACACCTCATTATGGTGCAGGTCTCATAATCACATTGACCTCAAAAAGCCCAGACACGTCATAAAGGTGCAGGCCTCATCATCACACTGACCTCATAAAGCCCAGACATGTCATAATGGTGCAGGCCTCATCATCACACTGACCTCATAAAGCCCAGACATGTCATAATGGTGCAGGCCTCATCATCACATTGACATCGTAAAGCCCAGACATGTCATAACGGTGCAGGTCTCCTCATGGCACTGACCTCATAAAGCCCAGACACCTCATAATGGTGCAGGCCTCGTCATGGCACAGACCTCAAAAAGCCCAGACATGTCATAATGGTGCAGGCCTCATCATGGTACTGACCTCATAAAGCCCAGACATGTCATAATGGTGCAGGCCGCATCATGGCACTGACCTCATAAAGCCCAGATATATCATAATGGTGCAGGCCTCATCATCACACTGACGTCATAAAGCCCAGACACCTCATAATGGTGCAGGACTCACCATCGCACTGACCTCATAAAGCCCAGACATGTCATAATGGTGCTGGCCTTATCAAGGCACTGACCTCATAAAGCCCAGACATGTCATAATGGTGCAGGCCTCCTCAACACACAGACCTCATAATGCCCAGACACGTCATAATGGTTCAGGTCTCATCACCACACTGATTTGATAAAGCCCAGACATGTCATAATGGTGCAGGCCTCATCATCACAGTGACCTCATAAAGTCCAGACATGTCATAATGGTGCAGGTCTCCTCATGGCACTGACCTCATAAAGCCCAGACATGTAATAATGGTGCAGGTCTCATCATGGCACTGACCTCATAAAGTCCAGACATGTCATAATGGTACAGGTCTCATCATGACACTGACCTCATAAAGCCCAGACATGTCATAATGGTGCAGGCCTCATCATCACACTGACCTCATAAAGCCCAGACATGTCATAATTGTGAAGGTCTCAATATCACACTGATGCCATAAAGCCCAGACATGTCATAATGGTGCAGGCCTCCTCATGCAACTGACCTCATAAAACCCAGACATGTCATAATGGTGCAGGCCTCCTCATGGCACTGACCTCATAACGCCCAGATATGTCATAATAGTTCAGGTCTCAAAAACACACTGATTTGATAAAGCCCAGACATGTCATAATGGTGCAGGCCTCCTCATGGCACTGACCTCATAACGCCCAGACATGTCATAATGGTGCAGGCCTCGTCATGGCACCGACCTCATATAGCCCAGACACGTTATAATGGTGCAGGCCTCATCACCACACTGACGTCATAAAGTCCAGACATGTCATAATGGTGCAGGCCTCATAATCACAGTGACCTCATAAAGCCCAGACATGTCATAATGGTGCAGGCCTCATCATCACACTGACCTCATAAAGCCCAGACACCTGATAACGGTGGAGCCCTCATCATGGCACTGACCTCATAAAGCCCAGACATGTCATAATTGTGCAGGCCTCCTCATGGCACTGACCTCATAAAGCCCAGACATGTCATAACGGTGCAGGTCTCCTCATGGCACTGACCTCATAAAGTCCAGACATGTCATAATGGTGCAGGCCTCCTCATGGCACTGACCTCATAACGCCCAGACATGTCATAATGGTTCAGGCCTCATAAAAACACCGATTTGATAAAGCCCAGACACGCCATAATGGTGCAGGCCTCGTCATGGCACCGACCTCATATAGCCCAGACACGTCATAATGGTGCAGGCCTCATCACCACACTGACGTCATAAAGTCCAGACATGTCATAATGGTGCAGGTCTCATCATAACAGTGACCTCATAAAGCCGAGACATGTCATAATGGTGCAGGCCTCATCATCACAGTGACCTCATAAAGCCCAGACATGTCATAATGGTGCAGGCCTCATCATCACACTGACCTCATAAAGCCCAGACATGTCATAATGGTGCAGGTCTCAATGCCATCACACTGCAGGCCTCCTCATGCCACTGACCTCATAAAGCCCAGACATGTCATAATGGTGCAGGTCTCCTCACGGCACTGACCTCATAACGCCCAGACATGTCATAATAGTTCAGGTCTCATAAACACACTGATTTGATAAAGCCCAGACATGTCATAATGGTGCAGGTCTCATCATGGCACCAACCTCATATAGCCCAGACTCGTCATAATGGTGCAGGCCTCATCATCACAGTGACTTAATAAAGCCCTGACACCTCATAATGACGCAGGCCTCATCATCACACTGACATCATAAAGCCCAGACATGTCATAATGGTACAGGCCTCATCATCACACTGACCTCATAAAGCCCAGACATGTCATAATGGTGCAGGCCTCATCATCACATTGACATCGTAAAGCCCAGAAATGTCATAATGGTGCAGGTCTCCGCATGGCACTGACCTCATAAAGTCCAGACATGTCATAATGGTGCAGGCCTCCTCATGGCACTGACCTCATAACGCCCAGACATGTCATAATGGTTCAGGCCTCATAAAAACACCGATTTGATAAAGCCCAGACACGTCATAATGGTGCAGGCCTCGTCATGGCACCGACCTCATAACGCCCAGACACGCCATAATGGTGCTGGCCTCATCACCACACTGACGTCATAAAGTCCAGACATGTCATAATGGTGCCGGTCTCATCATAACAGTGACCTCATAAAGCCCAGAAATGTCAAAATGGTGCAGGCCTCATCATCACAGTGACCTCATAAAGCCCAGACATGTCATAATGGTGCAGGTCTCGTCATGGCACCAACCTCATATAGCCCAGACACATCATAATGCTGCAGGCCTCATCATCACAGTGACTTAATAAAGCCCTGACACCTCATAATGACGCAGGCCTCATCACCACACTGACATCATAAAGCCCAGACACGTTATAATGTTGCAGGCCTCATAATCACACTGCCCTCATAAAGCCCAGACATGTCATAATGGTACAGGCCACATCATCACACTGACCTCATAAAGCCCAGAAATGTCATAATGGTGCAGGCCTCATCATCACATTGGCATCGTAAAGCCCAGAAATGTCATAATGGTGCAGGCCTCGTCATGGCACCGACCTCATATAGCCCAGACACGTCATAATGGTGCAGGCCTCATCACCACACTGACGTCATAAAGTCCAGACATGTCATAACGGTGCAGGCCTCATCATCACATTGACATCGTAAAGCCCAGACATGTCATAACGGTGCAGGTCTCCTCATGGCACTGACCTCATAAAGTCCAGACACCTCATTATGGTGCAGGCCTCATAATCACATTGACCTCATAAAGCCCACACACGTCATAAAGGTGCAGGCCTCATCATCACACTGACCTCATAAAGCCCAGACATGTCATAATGGTGCAGGCCTCATCATCACACTGACCTCATGAAGCCCAGACACCTGATAACGGTGGAGCCCTCATAATCACATTGACCTCATAAAGCCCAGACACATCATAATGTTGCAGGCCTCCTCATGGCACTGTCCTCATAAAGTCCAGACATGTCATAATGGTGCAGGCCTCATCATCACACTAACCTCATAAATCCCAGACACCTCATAATGGTGAAGGACTCACGATCACACTGATGTCCTAAAGCCCAGCCATGTCTTAGTGGTGCAGGCCTTATCATGGCACTGACCTCATAACGCCCAGACGTCATACTGGTTCAGGTCCCATCACCGCACTGATTTGAAAAAGCCCAGACATGTCATAATGGTGCAGGCCTCGTCATGACACAGACCTCATATAGCCCAGACATCTCATAATGGTGCAGGCCTCATCATCACAGTGACTTCATAAAGCCCAGACACCTCATAATGGTGCAGGCCTCGTCATGGCACAGACCTCAAAAAGCCCAGACATGACATAATGGTGCAGGCCTCATCATGGTACTGGCCGCATAAAGCCGAGACATGTCATAATGGTGCAGGCCACATCATGGCACTGACCTCATAAAGCCCAGATATGTCATAATGGTGCAGGCCTCATCATCACACTGACGTCATAAAGCCCAGACACCTCATAATGGTGCAGGACTCACCATCGCACTGATGTCATAAAGCCCAGACAGGTCAGGTGAGGGGGGTGACGTTGCAGGCCTATCGGCACTACCTCATAGCCCACAATTCATAATGTGGCAGGCCTTCCTCCTAAACACACAGACCTCATAATGCCCAGACACGTCATAATGGTTCAGGTCTCATCACCACACTGATTTGATAAAGCCCAGACATGTCATAATGGTGCAGGCCTCATAATCACAGTGACCTCATAAAGCCCAGACATGTCATAATGGTGCAGGCCTCATCATCACACTGACCTCATAAAGCCCAGACACCTGATAACGGTGGAGCCCTCATCATCACAGTGACCTCATAAAGCCCAGACACATCATAATGGTGCAAGTCTCTTCATTACACTGACCTCATAAAGCCCAGACATGTCATAATGGCGCAGGCCTCCTCATGGCACCGACCTCATAAAGCCCAGAAATGTCATAATGGTTCAGGTCTCATCATGGTACTACCTCATAAAGCCCAGACATGTCATAATGGTGCAGGCCTCATCATCACACTGACCTCATAAAGCCCAGACATGTCATAATGGTGCAGGTCTCAATATCACACTGATGCCATAAAGCCCAGACATGTCATAATGGTGCAGGCCTCCTCATGCAACTGACCTAATAAAGCCCAGACATGTCATAATGGTGCAGGCCTCCTCATGGCACTGACCTCATAACGCCCAGACATGTCATAATAGTTCAGGTCTCATAAACACACTGATTTGATAAAGCCCAGACATGTCATAATGGTGCAGGCCTCGTCATGGCACCAACCTCATATAGCGAAGACACGTCATAATGGTGCAGGCCTCATCATCACAGTGACTTAATAAAGCCCTGACACCTCATAATGATGCAGGCCTCATCACCACACTGACATCATAAAGCCCAGACACGTTATAATGGTGCAGGCCTCATAATCACAGTGACCTCATAAAGCCCAGACATGTCATAATGGTGCAGGCCTCATCATCACACTGACCTCATATAGCCCAGATATCTCATAATGGTGCAGGCCTCATCATCACATTGACATCGTAAAGACCAGACATGTCATAATGGTGCAGGTCTCCTCATGGCACTGGCCTCATAAAGCCCAGACATATCATAATGGTGCCGGCCTCACCATCACACTGACCTCATAAAGCACAGGCACCTCATAATGTTGCAAGACTCATCATCACACTGACCTCATAATGCCCAGACACCTCATAATGGTGCAGGCGTCATCATGGCACTGATGTCATAAAGTCCAGACATGTCATAATGGTGCAGGCCTCATCATCACACTGACATCATAAAGCCCAGACATGTCATAATGGTGCAGGCCTCATCATCACACTGACCTCATAAAGCCCAGGCACCTCATAATGGTGAAGGACTCATCATCACACTGATGTCATAAAGTCCAGACATGTCATAATGGTGCAGGCCTCATCATCACACTGACATCATAAAGCCCAGACATGTCATAATGGTGCAGGCCTCATCATCACAGTGACATAATAAAGCCCAGACATGTCGTAATGGTGCAGGCCTCATCATCACACTGACCTCATAAAGCCCAGACATGTCATAATGGTGCAGGCCTCATCATCACAGCGAGTTCATAAACCCCAGACACCTCATAATGGTGCAGGCCTCCTCATGGCACTGACCTCATAACGCCCAGACATGTCATAATGGTTCAGGCCTCATAAAAACACTAATTAGATAAAGCCCAGACACGTCATAATGGTGCAGTGTTCGTCATGGCACCGACCTCATATAGACCAGACACGTCATAATGGTGCAGGCCTCATCACCACACTGATGTCATAAAGTGCAGACACGTCATAATGGTGCAGGTCTCATCATCACACTGACCTCATAAAGCCCAGAAATGTCATAATGGCGCAGGCCTCATCATCACAGTGACCTCATAAAGCCCAGACATGTTATAATGGTGCAGGCCTCATCATCACACTGACCTCATAAAGCCCAAACATGTCATAATGGTGCAGGCCTCATCATGGCACTGACCTCATAAAGCCTACACATGTCATAATGGTGCAGGCCTCCTCATGGCACTGACCTCATAAAGCCCAGACACGTCATAATGCTGCAGGCCTCATAATCACATTGACCTCATAAAGCCCAGACACGTCATAATGGTGCAGGCCTCATCATCACACTGACCTCATAAAGCCCAGACATGTCATAATGGTGCAGGCCTCATCATCACACTGACCTCATAAAGCCCAGACATGTCATAATGGTGCAGGTCTCCTAATGGCACTGACCTCATAAAGTCCAGACATGTCAAAATGGTGCAGGCCTCCTCATGGCACTGACCTCATAACGCCCAGACATGTCATAATGGTTCAGGCCTCATAAAAACACTGATTTGATAAAGCCCAGACACGTCATAATGGTGCAGGCCTCATCACCACACTGACGTCATAAATTCCAGACATGTCATAATGGTACAGGTCTCATCATCACACTGACCTCATAAAGCCCAGACATGTCATAATGGTGCCGGTCTCATCATGGCACTGACCTCATGAAGCCTACACATGTCATAATGGTGCAGGCCTCCTCATGGCACTGACCTCATAAAGCCCAGACACCTCATTATGGTGCAGGCCTCATAATCACATTGACCTCATAAACCCCAGAGACATCATAAAGGTGCCGGCCTCATCATCACACTGACCTCATAAAGCCCAGACATGTCATAATGGTGCAGGCCTCATCATCACACTGACCTCATAAAGCCCAGACACATCATTATGGCGCAGGCCTCCTCATGGCACTGACCTCATAAAGCCCAGACATGTCATAATGGTGCAGGTCTCATCATGGCACTGACCTCATAAAGTCCAGACATATCATAATGGTGCAGGTCTCATCATGGCACTGACCTCATAAAGCCAAGATATGTCATAATGGTGCAGGTCTCATCATCACACTGATGCCAGAAAGTCCAGACATGTCATAATGGTGCAGGCCTCCTCATGCAACTGACCTCATAAAGCCCAGACATGTCATAATGGTGCAGGCCTCCTCATGGCACTGACCTCATAACGACGAGACATGTCATAATAGTTCAGGTCTCATAAACACACTGATTTGATAAAGCCCAGACATGTCATAATGGTGCAGGTCTCGTCATGGCACCAACCTCATATAGCCCAAACACGTCATAATGGTGCAGGCCTCATCATCACAGTGACTTAATAAAGCCCTGACACCTCATAATGATACAGGCCTCATCACCACACTGACATCATAAAGCCCAGACTCGATATAATGGTGCAGGCCTCATAATCACAGTGACCTCATAAAGCCCAGACACGTCATAATGGTGCAGGCCTCATCATCACACTGACCTCATAAAGCCCAGACATGTCATAATGGTGCAGGCCTCATCATCACATTGACATTGTAAAGCCCAGACATGTCATAACGGTGCAGGACTCCTCATGGCACTGACCTCATAAAGTCCAGACATGTCATAATGGTGCAGGCCTCCTCATGGCACTGACCTCATAACGCCCAGACATGTCATAATGGTTCAGGCCTCATAATAACACTGATTTGATAAAGCCCAGACACGCCATAATGGTGCAGGCCTCGTCATGGCACCGACCTCATATAGCCCAGACACGTCAAAATGCTGCAGGTCTCATCATCACACTGACCTCATAAAGCCCAGACATGTCAAAATGGTGCAGGCCTCATTCCTAACCTTGACCTTTCATAAAGCCCAGACTGTCATAATGGTGCATCAGCCTCTCCTCACCAGTGACCTCATAAAGCCCAGACATGTTCATAATGGCAGGCACCTCCTTCTCCCATGACTCTATATACAGCCCAGACATGTCCGTAATGGTGCCGGCTTCTCATTCATGGGCCCGACTCCTTAACAGCCTCCACAGTCATAAATGGTGCAGGCCTCCTCTGGCACTGTACCTATATACGCCCAGCACCTCATAATGGTCGCAAGCCCTTCATAACACATTGACCTCATAAAACCCCAGAGACCATCATAACGGTGAAGGCCCTCATCATCACATTGACCTCATATAGCCCAGACATGTCATAATGGTGCAGGTCTCATCATCACAGTGACCTCATAAAGCCCAGACATGTCATAATGGTGCAGCCCTCATCATCACACTGACCTCATAAAGCCCAGACATGCCATAATGGTGCAGGTCTCCTCATGGCACTGACCTCATAAAGCCCAGACATGTCATAATGGTGCAGGCCGCCTCATGGCACTGACCTCATAACGCCCAGACGTCATACTGGTTCAGGTCCCATCACCGCACTGATTTGATAAAGCCCAGACATGTCATAGTGGTGCAGGCCTCGTCATGACACAGACCTCATATAGCCCAGACATCTCATAATGGTGCAGGCCTAATCATCACAGTGACTTCATAAAGCCCAGACTCGTTATAATGGTGCAGGCCTCGTCATAGCACAGACCTCAAAAAGCCCAGACATGTCATAATGGTGCAGGCCTCCTCATGGTACTGACCTCATAAAGCCCAGACATGTCATAATGGTGCAGGCCGCATCATGGCACTGACCTCATAAAGCCCAGATACGTCATAATGGTGCAGGCCTCATCATCACACTGACGTCATAAAGCCCAGACACCTCATAATGGTGCAGGACTCACCATCGCACTGATGTCATAAAGCCCAGACATGTCATAATGGTGCAGGCCTTATCATGGCACTGACCTCATAAAGCCCAGACATGTCATAATGGTGCAGGCCTCCTCAACACACAGACCAAATAATGCCCAGACACGTCATAATGGTTCAGGTCTCATCACCACACTGATTTGATAAAGCCCAGACATGTCATAATGGTGCAGGCCTCATAATCACAGTGACCTCATAAAGCCCAGACATGTCATAATGGTGCAAGTCTCTTCATCACACAGACCTCATAAAGCCCAGACATGTCATAATTGTGCAGGCCTCCTCATGGCACTGACCTCATAAAGCCCAGACATGTCATTATGGTGCAGGCGTCATCATCACACTGACCTCACAAAGCCCAGACATGTCATAATGGTGCAGGTCTCATCATGGCACTGACCTCATAAAGTCCAGACATGTCATAATGGTGCAGGTCTCATCATGGCACTGACCTCATAAAGCCCAGACACCTCATTATGGTGCAGGCCTCATAATCACATTGACCTCATAAAGTCGCAAGACCTAGGGGTGCATAATGGTGACAGGGCCTGCGGTCATTGGCACTGGTAGCGCGGAAATGTCAAAGACATGTCATAATGGTGCAGGCCTCATCATCACACTGACCTCATAAAGCCCAGACATGTCATAATGGTGCAGGCCGCATCATCACATTGACATCGTAAAGCCCAGACATGTCATAACGGTGCAGGTCTCCTCATGGCACTGACCTCATAAAGTCCAGACATGTCATAATGGTGCAGGCCTCCTCATGGCACTGACCTCATAACGCCCAGACATGTCATAATGGTTCAGGCCTCATAAAAACACTGATTTGATAAAGCCCAGACACGCCATAATGGTGCAGGCCTCGTCATGGCACCGACCTCATATAGCCCAGACATGTCATAATGGTGCAGGCCTCATCACCACACTGACGTCATAAAGTCCAGACATGTCATAATGGTGCAGGTCTCATCATAACAGTGACCTCATAAAGCCCAGAAATGTCATAATGGTGCAGACCTCATCATCACAGTGACCTCATAAAGCCCAGACATGTCATAATGGTGCAGGCCTCATCATCACACTGACCTCATAAAGCCCAGACATGTAATAATGGTGCCGGTCTCATCATGGCACTGACCTCATAAAGCCTACACATGTCATAATGGTGCAGGCCTCCTCATGGCACTGACCTCATAAAGCCCAGACACCTCATTATGGTGCAGGCCTCATAATCACATTGACCTCAAAAAGCCCACACACGTCATAAAGGTGCAGGCCTCATCATCACACTGACCTCATAAAGCCCAGACATGTCATAATGGTGCAGGCCTCATCATCACACGGACCTCATAAAGCCCAGACATGTCATAAATGGGTTCAGGCCTCATCATCACAATTGACACGGAAAAAGCCCAGACATGGTCAATAATGGTGCAGGCCGCATCATGGCACTGACCTCATAAAGCCCAGATACGTCATAATGGTGCAGGCCTCATCATCACACTGACGTCATAAAGCCCAGACACCTCATAATGGTGCAGGACTCACCATCGCACTGATGTCATAAAGCCCAGACATGTCATAATGGTGCAGGCCTTATCATGGCACTGACCTCATAAAGCCCAGACACGTCATAATGGTGCAGGCCTCCTCCACACACTGATTTGATAAAGCCCAGACATGTCATAATGGTGCAGGCCTCATAATCACAGTGACCTCATAAAGCCCAGACATGTCATAATGGTGCAGGCCTCATCATCACACTGGCCTCATAAAGCCCAGACACCTGATAACGGTGGAGCCCTCATCATCACAGTGACCTCATAAAGCCCAGACACATCATAATGGTGCAAGTCTCTTCATCACACAGACCTCATAAAGCCCAGACAAGTCATAATGGTGCAGGCCTCCTCATGGCACTGACCTCATAAATTCCAGACATGTCATAATGGTGCAGGCGTCATCATCACACTGACCTCATAAAGCCCAGACATGTCATAATGGTGCAGGTCTCATCATGGCACTGACCTCATAAAGCCCAGACATGTCATAAAGGTGCAGGCCTCATCATCACACTGACCTCATAAAGCCCAGACATGTCATAATGGTGCAGGTCTCAATATCACACTGATGCCATAAAGCCCAGACATGTCATAATGGTGCAGGCCTCCTCATGCAACTGACCTCATAAAACCCAGACATGTCATAATGGTGCAGGCCTCCTCATGGCACTGACCTCATAACGCCCAGACATGTCATAATAGTTCAGGTCTCATAAACACACTGATTTGATAAAGCCCAGACATGTCATAATGGTGCAGGTCTCGTCATGGCACCGACCTCATATAGCCCAGACACGTCATAATGGTGCAGGCCTCACCATCACACTGACCTCATAAAGCCCAGACACCTCATAATGGTGCAGGACTCACGATCACACTGATGTCATAAAGCCCAGCCATGTCTTAGTGGTGCAGGCCTTATCATGGCACTGACCTCATAAAGCCCAGACATGCCATAATGGTGCAGGATGCCTCATGGCACTGACCTCATAACGCCCAGACGTCATACTGGTTCAGGTCCCATCACCGCACTGATTTGAAAAAGCCCAGACATGTCATAATGGTGCAGGCCTCCTCATGACACAGACCTCATATAGCCCAGATATGTGATAATGGTGCAGGCCTCATCATCACAGTGACTTCATAAAGCCCAGACACCTCATAATGGTGCAGGCCTCGTCATGGCACAGACCTCAAAAAGCCCAGACATGTCATAATGGTGCAGGCCTCCTCATGCAACTGACCTCATAAAGCCCAGATACGTCATAATGGTGCAGGCCTCATCATCACACTGACGTCATAAAGCCCAGACACCTCATAATGGTGCAGGACTCACCATCGCACTGATGTCATAAAGCCCAGACATGTCATAATGGTGCCGGTCTCATCATGGCACTGACCTCATAAAGCCTACACATGTCATAATGGTGCAGGCCTCCTCATGGCACTGACCTCATAAAGCCCAGACACCTCATTATGGTGCAGGCCTCATAATCACATTGACCCCATAAAGCCCACACACGTCATAAAGGTGCAGGCCTCATCATCACACTGACCTCATAAAGCCCAGACATGTCATAATGGTGCAGGCCTCATCATCACATTGACATCGTAAAGCCCAGACATGTCATAATGGTGCAGGCCTCATCGTCACAGTGACATAAAAAAGCCCAGACATGTCATAATGGTGCAGGTCTCGTCATAGCGCCGACCTCATAAAGCCCAGACACGTCATAATGGTGCAGGCCTCATCATCACAGTGACCTGATAAAGCCCAGACACCTCATAACGGTGCAGGTCTCCTCAAGGCACTGTCCTCATATAGACCAGACATGTCATAATGGTGCAGGCCTCATCATCACACTAACCTCATAAAGCCCAGGCACCTCATAATGGTGCAGGACTCACGATCACACTGATGTCATAAAGCCCAGCCATGTCTTAGTGGTGCAGGCCTTATCATGGCACTGACCTCATAAAGCCCAGACATGCCATAATGGTGCAGGCCGCCTCATGGCACTGACCTCATAACGCCCAGACGTCATACTGGTTCAGGTCCCATCACCGCACTGATTTGAAAAAGCCCAGACATGTCAAAATGGTGCAGGCCTCGTCATGACACAGACCTCATATAGCCCAGACATGTGATAATGGTGCAGGCCTCATCATCACAGTGACTTCATAAAGCCCAGACACCTCATAATGGTGCAGGTCTCGTCATGGCACAGACCTCAAAAAGCCCAGACATGTCATAATGGTGCAGGCCTCCTCATGCAACTGACCTCATAAAGCCCAGACATGTCATAATG
>NW_024104570.1:0-4098 GCF_003945595.2 Pipra filicauda | reverse complement strand
GCAGGCCTCATCATGGCACTGACCGCATAAAGCCCAGACATGTCATAATGGTGCAGGTCTCATCATGGCACTGACCTCATAAAGCCCAGACATGTCATAATGGTGCAGGTCTCATCATGGCACTAGGCTCCTAAAGCGCACACATGTCATAATGGTGCAGGCCTCATCATGACATTGACCTCATAAAGCCCAGAAATGTCATAATGGTGCAGGCCTCATCATGGCACTGACCTCATAAAGCCCAGACATGTCATAATGGTGCAGGCCTCATCATGGCACTGACCTCTTAAAGCCCAGACATGTCATAATGGTGCAGACCTCATCATGGCACTGACCTCATAAAGCCCAGACTTGTCATAATGGTGCAGGCCTCATCATGGCACTGACCTCATAAAGCCCAGACATGTCATAATGGTACAGGTCTCATCACGTCACTGACCTCATAAAGACCAGACATGTCATAATGGTGCAGGTCTCAACACGTCACTGACCTCATAAATCCCAGACATGTCATAATGGTGCAGGCCACATCATGGCACTGACCTCATAAAGAGCTGACATGTCATAATGGTGAAGGCCTCATCATGGCACTACCTCATAAAGCACACACTTGTCATAATGGTGCAGGCCTCATCATGGCACTGACCTCATAAAGAGCAGACATGTCATAATGGTGCAGGCCTCATCATGGCACTGACCTCATAAAGCCCAGACAGCTCATAATGGTGCGGGTCTCATCATGGCACTGACCTCATAAAGCCCACACAACTCACAATGGTGCAGGCCTCATCATGGCACTGACCTCATAAAGCCCACATAGCTCATAATGCCTCACGCCTCATCATGGTACTGACCTCATAAAGCCCAGATATGTCATAATGGTGCAGGCCTCATCATGGCACTGACCTCAAAAAGTCCAGATAGCTCATAATCGGTCTCGCATCATCACGTCACTGACCTCATAAAGCCCAGACATGTCATAATGGTGCAGGCCTCATCATGCCACTGACCTCATAAAGCCCAGATAGCTCATAATGCGTCACGCCTCATCATGGCACTGACCTCATAAAGCGCAGACATGTCATAATGGTGCAGGCCTCATCAAGGCACTGACCTCATAAAGCCCAGACATGTCATAATGGTGCAGGCCTCATCATGGCACTGACCTCATAAAGCCCAGACAGCTCAAAATGGTGCGGGTCTCATCATGGCACTGACCTCATAAAGCCCGCACAACTCATAATGGTGCAGGCCTCATCATGGCACTTACCTCATAAAGCCCAGACAGCTCATAATGCGTCACACCTCATCATGGCACTGACTTCATAAAGCGCTGACATGTCATAATGGTGCAGGCCTCATCATGGCACTGACCTCATAAAGCCCAGACATGTCATAATGGTGCAGGCCTCATCATGGCACTGACCTCATAAAGCCCAGACATGTCATAATGGTACAGGCCTCATCATGGCACTGACCTCAAAAAGTCCAGATAGCTCATAATCGGTCTCGCATCATCACGTCACTGACCGCATAAAGCCCAGACATGTCATAATGGTGCAGGCCTCATCATGGCACTGACCTCATAAAGCCCAGACATGTCATAATGGTGCAGACCTCATCATGGCACGGACCTCATAAAGAGCACACATGTCATAATGGTGCAGACCTCATCATGGCACTGACCTCATAAAGCCCAGACATGTCATAATGGTGCAGACCTCTTCATGGCACTGTCCTCATAAAGCGCAGACATGGCATAGTGGTTCAGGCCTCATCATGGCACTGACCTCATAAAGCCCTGAGAGCTCATAATGCGTCACACCTCATCATGGCACTGACCTCATAAAGCCCAGACATGTCATAATGGTGCAGGCCTCATCATGCCACTGACCTCATAAAGCCCACATAGCTCATAATGCCTTACGCCTCATCACGTCACTGACCTCATAAAGCCCAGACATGTCATAATGGTGCAGGTCTCAACACGTCACTGACCTCATAAAGCCCAGACATGTCATAATGGTGCAGGCCACATCATGGCACTGACCTCATAAAGAGCTGACATGTCATAATGGTGAAGGCCTCATCATGGCACTGACCTCATAAAGCACACACTTGTAATAATGGAGCAGGCCTCATCATGGCACTGACCTCATAAAGCCCAGACATGTCATAATGGTGCAGGTCTCATCATGGCACTGACCTCATAAAGCCCAGACATGTCATAATGGTGCAGGTCTCATCATGGCACTGACCTCATAAAGAGCAGACATGTCATAATGGTGCCGGCCTCATCATGGCACTGACCTCATAAAGCCAAGACTTGTCATAATGGTGCAGGCCTCATCATGGCACTGACCTCATAAAGCCCAGACTTGTCATAATGGTGCAGGTCTCATCACGGCACTGACCTCATAAAGCCCAGACATGTCATAATGGTGCAGGTCTCAACACGTCACTGACCTCATAAAGCCCAGACATGTCATAATGGTGCAGGCCACATCATGGCACTGACCTCATAAAGAGCTGACATGGTTCCAGATATTGGTTAAGGCCGCATCATGGCACTGACCTCAGAAGCCCAGACATGTCATAATGGTACAGGCTCATCATGGCACTGACCTCATAACGCCCAGACATGTCATAATGGTGCAGGCCTCATCAAGGCACTGACCTCATAAAGCCCAGACATGTCATAATGGTGCAGGCCTCATCATGGCACTGACCTCATAAAGAGCAGACATGTCATAATTCTGCAGGCCTCATCATGGCACTGACCTCATAAAGAGCAGACATGTCATAATTGTGCAGGCCTCATCATGGCACTGACCTCATAAAGCCCAGACATGTCATAATGGTGCAGGTCTCATCATGGCACTGACCTCATAAAGCCCAGACATGTCATAATGGTGCAGGTCTCATCATGGCACTAGGCTTCTAAAGCGCAGACATGTCATAATGGTGCAGGCCTCATCATGGCACTGACCTCATAAAGCGCAGAGAGCTCATAATGGTGCAGGTCTCATCATGGCACTAGGCTTCTAAAGCGCAGACATGTAATAATGGTGCAGGCCTCATCATGACATTGACCTCATAAAGCCCAGACATGTCATAATGGTGCAGGCCTCATCATTGCACTGACCTCATAAAGCCCAGACATGTCATAATGGTGCAGGCCTCATCACGCCACTGACCTCATAAAGCCCAGACATGTCATAATGGTGCAGGCCTCATCAGGGCACTGAGCTCCTAAAGCCCAGACATGTCATAATGGTGCAGGCCTCATCATGGCACTGACCTCCTAAAGCGCAGACATGTCAAAATGGTGCAGACCTCATCATGGCACTGAGCTCCTAAAGCGCAGACATGTCATAATGATGCAGGCCTCATCATGGCACTGACTTCAAAAAGCGCAGACATGTCATAATGGTGCAGGCCTCTTCATGGCACTGACCTCATAAAGCCCAGACTTGTCATAATGGTGCAGGCCTCATCACGTCACTGACCACAAAAAGCCCAGACATGTCATAATGGTGCAGGTCTCATCACGGCACTGACCTCATAAAGCCCAGACATGTCATAATGGTGCAGGCCACATCATGGCAATGAGCTCCTAAAGCGCAGACATGTCATAATGGTGCAGGCCTCATCATGGCACTGCCTTCATAAAGCCGCAACTGTCATAATGGTGCAGGCCTCATCATGGCACTAAGCTCCTAAAGCGCAGACATGTCATAATGGTGCAGGCCTCATCATGGCACTGACCTCATAAAGCCCAGACATGTCATAATGGTGCAGGTCTCATCATGGCACTGACCTCCTAAAGCGCAGACATGTCAAAATGGTGCAGACCTCATCATGGCAATGAGCTCCTAAAGCGCAGACATGTCATAATGGTGCAGGCCTCATCATGGCACTGACTTCATAAAGCGCAGACATGTCATAATGGTGCAGGTCTCTTCATGGCACTGACCTCATAAAGCCCAGACTTGTCATAATGGTGCAGGCCTCATCACGTCACTGACCACAAAAAGCCCAGACATGTCATAATGGTGCAGGTCTCAACACGTCACTGACCTCATAAAGCCCAGACAT